>NC_137802.1:39303252-39308252 GCF_963383645.1 Muscardinus avellanarius | reverse complement strand
AGCGCGGGAATTACAAGCATGCGCCACCACACCCGGCTTGTAATAACACTTCTAAGAGTGCATCTTTTTTCTCTTACTTATAGGCATCATGGCAATTTTAGTGAGATAGTTGTATAACTTGATGTAGTTGTTGCTCCCCAGCCAGTACTCTCAGATTTCTCAAATGTAAAACAAAGAGATTATCTCTCCAACATCCAAGTGTTTCCAAGAGAAACTCTCCAGGTTCTAAAGTTCTCGTGGCCGCTGAATGTGGTGCCCCACGCTTGTAATCCCCATGCTTGGGAGGCGGAGACAGGAGGATCGCGCAGGTTCGAAGCCAGTCGCACTGGTTTAAGAGACCCTGTTTCCAAATAAAAAATATATAAAATAGGTCTGGGAGTGTAGCCCGGAGGTAGAAGGGTTCCATCCCCAATACCACCAAAATAAATAAATAAATTAATTAATTAATAATAAATAAATAAATAAAGTTCTCAGGATCTAGCCAGTAGCACACCTATGATCTCCATACTTGGGAGACTGAGACAAGAGGAAGACAGGTTCGAAGCCTCAGCAGTTTAGCAATATCTTGTTTAAAAAAAAAAAAAAAAATAGGCTAGGCTGGTTAAACACACTTGTAATCCCAGCATGCAGGAGACTGAGACCTGAGGATTGCAGTTTATGGACAGCCTCAGCTACTTAGCAAGGCCCTTTGCAACTCAGTGAGACCCTGTTTAAAAAATAAAAAAGACTAAAAAGTAGGGCTGAGAGTGTAGTTCAGAGGTAGGGTTCCATCCCTCCCTAGTACCACAGGGGAAAAAAATTAAAAAAGAGTGTAGCACAGTGGTAGGGTATCTCTGGTTCTATTCACAGTAACACACACACACACACACACACACACACACACACACACACACACACACAGTTTCTAGGTCACGTCAGCCATGCAATATGCACAGGAAGCAATGCTAGTCCCATACTTTTACCTAATTATCTCTTTCCAATTTTGATTATACCCCAGCCCTCCCTCAGCATAAAAGATAATAAGTGAATACAAATTTCTTTCACTTCCAGAGAAATTAGAAGTACTGAGTCAGGCATGATATTCACACCAGTAATCCCAGTGCTCAGGAGGCTGAGACAAAAGAATTGTAGGATCAAGGCCAGCTCCAGCAACTTTGTTTCAAAATACAAAATAAAATAGGGCTGGAGCGTAGCTGAGAGGTAAAATCTCCCTAGGGCCAATCACCAGCACCAAAACAAAACAAAAAAAACCCAAAATAAACCCATAAAACTAGTACCATTTTGAAACTGTTCTCAACCTTTCCATCACATTGATTGATGTCATCCTTTTTATTTACATGTGCTCTGCAGTTTGCACAGCTCTCCCCAGGTGAGGAAGGAGTTGTCCCCTTTCACAGAGGAGGAAGCTGAGGCTGTGATATGATTGTACAGGTTTGCCCAAGTTCCTAGGAGTCTCCGAGTGGTGCCAAGACAGCGCCCCTCTCTGCCACAGAACCTGCCACCCAGCCAAAAACATGGAGCCGGCGCCTTCCATCCAAGCCTGGGTCTCATGAGAACCAAGTCTGTGAACTTCTTCACACAAGTCAAAACGGCTTTGGTGAGGCATAGTTTTAAGCCGCAGCATAACAAGGCCTTTGGCAAAGAAACAAGGAATGCCAGAAACACAGTGTCTACGCGGAAAGCAGACATTGCCTGTATATCAGGCAGCTCTCATGGCCCTGCGATGAAAGAAATTAGGGCAGGGAAAAATCACACCAGGTCAGGGGCCCTCCATTTTGTGACACTCTGATTCAGGTCTTTGGGAAACCTTTCCCTCATTTCCCCTAACTCCAGCCTTTCATTTTGAAACCCAAGTGCCTGCAAAGAGAGACCCACCGCACATGTTTCTGATTCATTTACACTTAACTCCTCAGGCTGTGCCTGAGAAGAGTGATCTGGTGTCCAAAAATCTTTGGGCATCTTTATCCTCCCCCTTCTCATAAGCCATTGAAAGCTTTGTTTAACTGGCATGTTCATGCCTGAGTTGAACACACAGAAGAAAGTTGGGCGCTCATCATCAGCTGAGTCTCCCAGAGTCCACAGGAGGAGCCAGGAGAAGCGTAGAGAAGGCAGTTCCCCTACCACCAGGCCCATGTGGGTGAAGCCCAGGAGCAGCAAGAAGCAGACAGCACAGAGGCTTGAAGTAGAGAACTTCCCTGTCCTTCCTGGCCTCCAAGGGAACAGGAAGCAGAGAAGAGCTTGTAGCTCTGAAGGAGATGGTCATCCAGCGAAGAGAATCTTCTTCACAAGGCCAGTTGTCTGTATTCCTTTGTTTTCACAGTTATAACAAAATATCTGAGGCTGGGTACTTGATAAAGAAGTTTATCTCACTCATAGTTTGAAAGGCTATAAACCCAAGAGGAAAGCCAGGCAGCCCTGTTTGAAATGCTGGTGATGAGATCACAACAGCAAGTGATCAGATGGTGAGACAGGGAGCCAGAGAGATTCAGGAGCTAGGCTTGATCTGTTTATAACCCACTTTTCAGAAACTAACTGAGAGCCCACAAGAACTACATTAATAGTTTCAAAAGACACACCCTCAATGACCTAACCATCTTCCATTAGGCTCCTCCTCTTAAAGATCCCATCATCTCCCAATTCCACGTCCCTGCAGACCAAGTGTCTAGTACATGAGCATTTGGGGGTCATACTCAAACTATATACAAAGCACAGCACTGTCCTAGCCACTGCCGTTCCTCCCCTGGAGTAAGAGCTACCTAGTTGTTGGCTCTGCTGCCAATCTTGAAACCCTACAGCTCAGTTACAAATTGGAGCATGCCCCTCCCTGGCTTAGAAACTGTCAGGGACTTTGTGGAGAACTTAGACTAAAACCCAAATCCCTTTCCAAGGCCAAAATATTCATCATGACCAAGCCTTGCCTGCCTCTCCAACCTCAGCCTCTACTGCTAAACCTTATTCACTGACTTCAGCCAGCACCTTCTGTTCTCTGGCTTAAACAGGTCAAGCTCATTTCAACCTTGAAGACTTTGCCTTTACCACCCTCTCACCCCCCTCTGTGCCTTTAGATAGACTTACAGCTGCCTCCATCTCATTTTTCCTTTATTTTCTTTTTGATACTGAAGATTGAACCCAGAAGCGTTCTACCTCTGAGATACACTCTCAGTGCTATTTTATTATTTTTGCTTTGAAACAAGGTCTCACTCAGTTGCTGAGGGCCTCACTAAATTGCTGAGGCTGGCTTCGAACCTGCAATCCTCCTGTCTCAGCCTCCCAAGTACTGGGGTTCCAGGTGTGCACCACCATGCTGGGCTTCTCTGTCTCATTCGCTTTTTTTCATGGCCTCTTCCCTCATCACTTGAGCTGTGGAAGCATCTCTGTCCTAGCTTCTTCTTTAATGTTTACTTTTCTTAGCATCTTAGCACTTACCACTGCCTGGAATTATTTTAATTGTGTCTTGATGGTTTTTAGGGTTATTTCTGTTGACTCTCACCGCAGTGTAAGCCCCACGAGGCCGGGCACTACTCTTTCTCAGTCACCTCTGAATCTCCAATGCTCAAAATAGTGCCTGACACAGGAGTGCATTTCAATAAAATTCTGTTCAGTGAATGATAAATGGATGCCCTTGACAGCTATTTTGACTCATAGTCACAGATGACCTTGACGAACCAAGGTAATGCCTCCTGGCCCCTGAACAGCAGGAACAAGCAGACCTAGCAGAGATAGGAGAGATGTCTGAGATAGGACTACGTTATGCATTGCTCTCAAGATGCTGGTGTGATCACTTTATAAGTCCCACTGAAGTCCCACAAAACTACATTCATAGCTGCAAAGAAAGCACCTCCAATGACCTAACCATCTTCCATTAAGCCCCTCCTCTTCAAGGTCCCATCACCTCCCATCTCCACCATCCTGGAGGCCAGTTGTCTCGTACATGAGCCTTTGAGGAACACACTCAAATATGCAAATCCAGCATGGTGACCAGGAGAAGTAGGGGAGTCTAAGACACGTCACTATAGGCGAACTTCTGTCCCATGCCCCGGGAATATTGAAAGGCTTGATGTTTAGGGCAATTTGAGACCTGATACGTATGAGATACCAGAGTTGCTCATGGAGATACTCCATGACAGGTAAGCTGGGGCCCACATGTCACCTATGATACCCACTGGCCATATGCCTTTCATAGGCTATTTCCCCTCTTTAAGCCTGGTGCCTCTTTTGCAAAATGGAGGTGATATTATCTAAGTCATAGAATTTTATATTATATAAGACACAGAAATTACCAAATGTTGGATCTAATATAAAAAGAGTACTCGATAAATGGTAGCTAATATTATTGCACAGATTAGAGTTGCCAAAATTCTAATGATAATGAATCAGAAACATGATTTTGTTGCAATAGTAAGACCGGGGGAATTTCTCACCCACCAATCCAATAGTTACATTTTTCCAAGTGTGGTAAACTGCATGTAACATAAAATTGACTCTCTAAACCATTTTTAAGTGTGTGGTTCAGTGGCACTAAGTACATTCATATTGTAGGCAGCCAACACCTCCAGCCACCTCCAGAAATCTTTCCATCCTGAAAAACTGACACCCTCTACCTCTTAAACAATGACTTCCAGTTCCCCTTCCCTCCAGGCCTGGCAATCTCCACTCTGTTTTCTATTCCTATGAATTCATCTACTCCAGGAACCTCATAAAAGTAGAATCATAATATATTAGTTCTTTTTGCATCTGGATTTTTTTCTTTCCTTTTTTTTTTTTTTTTTGTGTGTGTGTGTGTTACTGGGGTGGAACCCAGGGGCTTTTCTACCTCTGGGCTAAACTCCCCGACCTATTTTATACTTTATTTGGAAACAGGATCTCACTAAGTTGCTAAGAGCTTCACTAAGTAGCTGAGGCTGGCTTTGAACCTGTGTGATCCTCTCTTTCTTAGCCTCCCAAGCACTGGGATTACAAGTGTGCTTCATTTAAACATAATGCGCCTCAAGGTTTATCTA